>NC_056731.1:1596895765-1596913265 GCF_019279795.1 Protopterus annectens
TGTGTGAATTTAAACACTGCTATTGGAGAGCTGCTGTCTTTTTATTTTAACATTCTCATGACACTTTTTGAAAAGATGGGCAGATTTATTGAATTATTATAAAATATGATTATAATCAATTTTTATGAATACATATATTTGTTTTATTTATACAGTAACTACTGTGTAAACTATTAACTATAATCTTACCTGTGTCTCTGTTATGGTTGGTGAATTCACTATTATATCAGCTTTAATAGCAATCAAAACAGAGTACTCACACATGTGACTAATTAGTGCTTGAATGCCAGCTTATAATGAGCTTTCTTTACACTTACCACACTCATGTCTTCTCTATATATTTAGTTAGCAAACCCTTAACAGGATGGTGTGATGTAGAGCTTTGTAGATGTTGACTTTCTTGTAATAAGTTATTGGGTTCTGCTAGCGTGCCTCCCAGCAAGACTGTATCTCTCACTTGTGATATGCAAATCTACATGTGATCCTGCAAGGACCAAAAAAAAAAACAAGAAAACTCCCTCTATTCCCTCTCAGTTTTTGTAAACAAGGCAAGGATCAATGACCAAAACAAGGAACCTTCCACAGCATAAATTCCATAGACAATGTTCCTCTTGTATTCCTGAATTCCCCATCATGATATCAAACACTTAGCTTGTGTGGAGATCCCATAAAGCTAATAAAGGTATAAAATGTGTCATAGCTCATCCTCCAAACAAATAACCACCAGGACTAAGATAACATGTTGTACGAGGAGCAAATAGAAATAGGTCTTTTTCCTCAGAAGAAGGTGACGTTAAATTTTGCTTAGTATGTGTTCAGGCATATCATCTTATAAGTTACCTTATGACACATTGTGCAGAAATACTTATCAATAGGCATTCTACCTAACTGTATCATTATGCCATACTGCAGACTGGAGCCGTGGGTAAACCTGTGTCTGCATTTCATCTACCCTATTGTAGAAAATAAATGTGAATTACAAAAGGGCTAGATACCCATGCTGACCCACCCTAACACTTTCTCCCTGGAATATATGAACTGCTCCCGTGGCTACATATACCTCTTAATCAAATCAAGTGTAGATCAATATGTATATATACCTTTAAGAAGCTTTCTTGGGGCTTGCAATATGTATGTATACTTAAGAAAGCTTTCTTGGGGCTTGCGCAATTGTGTAAATACTGAGCATGTGTGAGCCTGACTGCCATTTTGTAGTAAGCTGTTGAGGTGCAAGCATGTATGTCTGTGTAGTCTGTCAGTTAATGAGTTTGCTTATATTTTGTACTGCTGCTACCCATCCTGATGTGTTTCTGTGTAATAAAGCATATAAACGAACTACCCCACCTGTTTGTCTTTAATTGGAAACAAGATGAGCAACATGGTGTCAGACTGGGATTCAGAAATTCAGATTCTGGACAGAGAAGGCACTCAGTTAACTCATTACATCTGAGTGACGTCTCCAGGAGCATTTGCAGTTAACTCCTACTGACACCTCTAGGGGTCAAATATTGCTTGTTCATATTTGCATCAGTAATTCCAAAACCATGCTATGTACAAGGTTTTAAAAGATTTCATCTTAAAGCTTTCGCAATAGCAAATTCAACTGCTTTAATATTTGACCTCTGTGTAGAGCAGGTAAATAAATAGTAACTGTTGTTTTTATTATATTAATTTATATAGATATAATTTTCATATTTTTCTAAATATCTCAACAACCAAGTAACACAGAACTCCTTAGCATCATATGAAAGCTCTCAGCTAGATGAATAAAATGCTGCTAATAGTATGTCTATAACTTGATTAGTTCCTGAGATATTGTAAGCTGATTACAAAATAATACAAATATAATAGTTACTGTGTTTACTGTGACTTATAAAATTCAGTTTAAGACCTAGAACCTAAAGAATACTACCCCTATAAAAATAGTTTGTGCTAAAGAGTTTGA
This sequence comes from Protopterus annectens, assembly GCF_019279795.1. Taxonomy (NCBI): domain Eukaryota; kingdom Metazoa; phylum Chordata; order Ceratodontiformes; family Protopteridae; genus Protopterus; species Protopterus annectens. The sequence goes on from NC_056731.1 coordinate 1,596,897,711, forward strand.
CATTTATACTTCTTTCATAATCCGTATGGTTTGAGAGATATGAACAATTGTTTGAAATGTGAGGACATAATTTGATTCTGTCAAAAGGCGAAGGCTTTGCCCATTTTAAGTTACAGTGCAAATTTTCTGACCTCTATTGGAGTGAATGAGTGAAGATGGAGGAATATAGAGAAATGGATCATCCCCACTGCATGTTTAATTCTCAAAAACAGGTCAGAAATGTATTTCAGGTGTCAAAGCTTACTTAAATGATTTCTTATTCGCAAAATACAAAACGAAGCACTCAGAATGCTCTAAGTGAATTTAAAGTAAATGAAATATCCGAAACTGTGACATATTGATAAAAAATATTCAAATAACTACAGAAAATGTTTGAAATAAAGTCCGAATTGCATAAAATAATGTCTGAATCGCAAAAAAAAAAAATAAAATAAGGAAAACAACCACATTTTTTGAAGTAGCTTATAGCACATACTTTTTTCATACTAATTAAAGCTGTTCAAGATATCTGAAATATACAGCGAGATCGCATGATTGTACAGTAGTACAGTACAGTTATTTCACAAAATACAGCCATTTCAAAACATATTTTCCAAAGTACAGTATTTCAAAGAGTTTATTGTGCATTTGAATGTTATTACAATACCGGCTGTGTGTGCATGTTCGTACATAATTACAAGGGCCATTTTCAGTGTGTTTGGGCATAATATATTAGTATTGCTGACAGATTTCGAAAACCAGGTCCACTTGTATTTGATAATAATATTGTAGAGAACTGGAGAGTGTTTGAGCAAGAGTACGACATATTCATACAAGCTGCATTTTCTGATAAAGATGACCATACAAAGGCATTTATTCTGCTTAATTTAGCTGGTCCAGAAGCCATAGAAAAAGAACATTCATTTGTGTATGCACCACCTGTGTTTGCAGGGGAGAGGGAAAACCGTCATATAGTTGTACCGGCTGAGTCAAGGGAAGACCCCGAGTGCTTAAAACGTAAACTTAGAGAAATGTGTAACCCCCAAACAAATATTACAATGGAAAGACACTTATTTTACACAAAAGATAAAAAGCCTGGGGAAACTTTTGCAGCATATATAACTGAATTGAGAAACAAGACTAAAATGTGCAGAGTGATGATTTAAAGGATGAGCTGATAAAAGACAGACTTGTGTGTGGTATTAAAGATGATGCTGTGAGAAAGATTTAGTTTCATGACAGTGATTTAACTTTGGATAAGGCCATTGAGATTTGTCAGCTATATGAGCTCACAGAAAACCACACAAATATGCTTACAAATGAGAAATGCATGGTTCCAGTATCTTCTAGTGCTCATGTTGATAGTATGCAGCATGTGGTTAAAAGAAACAGGCCCAAGCACATGGCAGCAACTGTAAGCCCTGCAACAGTCACTGGGAAACCCAATACCTTTCTAGCAAATTCCAGAGTATGCACAGTCTCAGTGAAGCATAAAAGTGAGTCAGCAAACTCAAAGCATGTACCCTTACCCAGTTTCATAGTCAACTGTTGTAATTGTGGTGCAAATCATGAACCAAAAAGAGAAAAGTGCTTACCTTTTGGTCAACAATGCCACAAATGCAATAAATTGAATCATTTCAAAAGGTTTTGTAAATCAAATAAGCGGCATTCTTTAATAAAAAGAGAACATTCAAAGATTCAAGTTGATAAATTAGAAAGCTGTGACCCTACTTTTTATGTTGATGGTGTGTCTGTGTTTAATGAAACGGTCAGTGCAGTAGATTTATGGGCAAAGAATGAAGTATTTTGCACTGTACGGATAAATGGAAGACCCACAGAGCTCAAATCTGACACAGGTTTAAAGTACAATGCTATGTCAGCAGAAACATTTGCTAGAGTTTGTGCTGGTGAGAAGCTTGATTTGGCAAAGTGTGCAAAGCTTGTTGCTTACGGTGGTGAAGAAATTCAAACCAAAGGTTCAGTAGTGCTTTCATGTTACTCTGCTGGGAACAGCTATGACTTGCAATTTTAATTGGTCAAAAGGCATGTACAGTCATTATTAGGCCTTAGAGACAGTTTGAAAATTTAACAAGGAAGTACACCATGTAAGCTTAAAAGACCACTGTCTAATTTTGCCTAGTCTATTTTTTCTACTTATGCTGATCTTTTTGAAGACAAACTAGACAAGCATCCAGTTGTGCACTCCATGAAGTTAGACCCCAAAGTCAGTCCAGTTGTCTGGCCAGCCCAGAAAGTTCCAGTACCTATGCAGAACAGAGTCAAGCTGAGCTAGATAAAATGGTACAGCAAGATGTAATTTGTCCAGTTGCAGAACCAACTGAATGGGTATCTTCCATGGTTGTTGCTCATAAGAAAAACTGAAATGATATCAGAATATGTATTGATCCATGAGATTTAAACAAAGCAATGAAAAGACCTCATCATCCAATACAGACAGTCAAAGAAGTTGCTGCTTTTATGCCAAATACTACTGTTCTTTTTTTGCAAAGAGTTAATTTTAGTAAATTTTGCTTGACTGTAAATCATCATTGCTAACCACTTTTTAAGTACTCCTTTTGGAAGGTACAGATTTTTGAGAATGCCATTTGGAATCAATTCTGCCAGTGAAGTCTTCCACTATGCAATAGAGCAACATTTTTCTGGGTATCCATGTGCTATTATAGTCAATGATATTCTAGTAGGAGGTAATGATGAAGCTAAGCATGACAGAAACCTCAAGAAAGTTCTGGAAAGAGCACGTGACGTGAATGTTAATCTTGTACTCACTTTCCTCACTTGTCTAGAGGAAAATAGTTTTTTATTCAGGCATGTCCAGGGGTCAGCTCCCAGTGTTCTCTCCTGTCTATCTGATGAATCTGGGCATCTTGGGACAATGTAGCAATTGCCTCATGTACACATACAACCCTCTCCTCCTATCACAAAACACTACAACCTGTGAGAGATGCACTTATCTAGCCAAACTGGAGATAAAGCTCTCTCCGACCAAGACTGAACTTGACAGTCAAAAGGAGAAGGTAAGCATTTGCACCACACCGCACTCATCACATAGTCCCACTAAACCTACAGCACCAAAATCCACACATAGAAACACAAAAACATTCATGGAGGCTTTCAATAATTATCTGCTCAAGCAACAGAGAGAAAGCAGAAACGCAAGCAACCTCCACCCCTCAACACAGCCCAAATGACACATAGCCCACAGACTCAGTGTGCCACTCAACTACAGCCCATAAGGCAAAACAACATACCCAACACACTAGTCATAGGTGACTCTGTTTTCAGGCACACTAATGTCCCACTCACCAGGCTAAACACGGAGAAGGCTACTGTCAGCTGCCTGTCAGGTGCCAGAATCCGCCACATAACCCACACACTCAGGTCACTCCACAACAAGTACAAATATGGCTCTGTCATTGTCCATGTTGGTGTGATTGACCTGAGATGTACCTCCCTGGACTACATGAGAAGAGACATGGAAGAGCTCTCCAATCTTGTAGCCCAGGCAGGTATGATCCTAGCTCTAAGTAGCATCCTGCCATTGCCCAGAATGATACTGCAGTACAAGGACAAAATGATTGACTTCAACAATTGCCTAAGCTTCTGGTGTCATTTTAAGGAGATCCAGCATCTGTCTGCCTGGTACGACATGGTCGACAGACCATGATGCTTTGCCAGAGATGGCCTGCACCTGTCACCCCTGGAATTCCGGATACTGGCTAAGGCTCTTGCTGCCCCTATTGTGCCTTTTTTAGGCAAGGTTCAAGTCAAAATTCACCACCGCAATAGGAACAGGCAAGCAAAAACTGAGGGTAATGCTACTCAATGCTAGAAGTCTAAATCTCAAAATGCAGTCCCTTGAGGCACTCCTTAAAATGGAGAACATCGATATCTGTGCAGTGACTGAGACCTGATTCAAGGCTCCAGAGAGCACCCCTGCATTACCAGGCTATAACTCATACCACACTTTTCGGCCACCTAACCTGGACAGGAACACCAAAGGTGGAGGTGAGTCCATATTCATTAAGGATATCCACACCTCCGGGCTAGTTGCTCAGCATAATGCATCCAAGGTTATCCAAGTCCAACTAACTCTGGGCAAAACTGCAATCCAAATTTTAGCTTGCTACAGATCACCCACCATGCCCCAGGATTCCCATTCCACTTTTCTTGATATACTGGAAAATATTAGGGTTCAACCAAACACCCTAATAAAGGGTGATTTCAACTACCCCACCATTAACTGGGAAAGCTACTCATGTACCAACGCCTTCACTCAATGCTTTCTGGAATTCATAAATTCCAATGCCCTGGATCAACTTATCCACACCCTCACCAGGGGCAACAATATCCTAGACCTAGTCATTACCAACATGAGTGACTGGTGTTCCACACGTGAAGTCAACTCCTCGTTGGTCAGATCCAACCTTAAGCTAATCACCCTTGATATCCGCATCCTGCCCCCACCCACCATTAAGGAAACCACAGTAAAAAATGTCTTCAAAGCCAACTTCATGCTTCTTAAGACAGAAGTGGCGAACTTCATGACACCCATGCAGATGGACAATACAGTTACAACTGCTGAATCCTACACAGATGCACTCTATAAGCACTTCACAAGTGCATGGATCATGCTACTATCCCAAACAGAATCAAGATGCTATCCCCCCAAAAAAATGTAGCCAATCTGGTGGTCCCCTGCCATAAACAAACTCTACAACAGAAGGAAGAAACTGTTGCAAAAGAGAGTAAAATCCCATGAGTGGAGGAGTTCCCTGGTCAGCCTCAGTAAGAAGCTGAGATCTCTTATAAGATCCTCCAAAGCTAGCTATGAAAACAAAATTGCCACTGAATCTAGGGACAACCACAAAGCATTCTATAGCTATGTAAAGAATCTCAGTGGCAACACCCAGATCTGCTCTGAGTTACAGCACAATGACACGAAAGTTATAGAACCAACTGATATTACCAACATCCTGGCAGATAGGTTCAGTGCTAACTTTACCCCCCTCTCACCCCCTAAAGGGCCCATATCTACACAGGAAGAATGCAATATCCCTGTAATCACAACTACGCAGGTAAAAGCTGCACTCTCGAAAGCCAAAAACACAGCATCCATGGGACCGGACAACATCCCAGGTTGCGTTTTGCATGAACTTCAGAATGAACTGGCTCCCCACCTAAGCACCATGTTCAATCATAGTCTCACATCAGGCTTCGTGCCCATTGAATGGTGCACAGCAACAGTTATCCCACTCCACAAAGGGGGAGCCACCACTGATCCCAGGAACTATCACCTTATTAGCCTGAGGAGCCTGGCTGTAAGGCCATGGAACGTATCATCATGGAACTCATAAACAAAGACATTGTTAACCTTCAGACTTTGGACCCCACCCAGTTCGGGTTTGTGAAAGGCAGATCATGCCTCCTAAACCTGATCAACTTCTTTGAGTCAGTCACCAAAGCCGTAGACAAGGGTAAGGTGGTTCACACAGCCTATCTTGACCTTGCCAAGGCTTTTGACACCATCCCCCATTCTGGAATTATAGCTAAACTCACTAAACTAGGTATAAATCCCTACGTCACAAGATGGGTTGCCAAATGGCTCACTGACAGAACCCACACTGTAAAAGTTGCAGACTCCAAATCTGGCTTCAAACCAGTGACAAGTGGAGTACCACAGGGTTCAGTCCTGGGACCTCTCCTGTTTGGTATCTACTTCTCTGAAGTACAGGCTAACACAGAAGGCCTTTGGCTAACAAAGTTTGCAGATGACTGCAAACTAGGAGCCATAGTTAAGTCCCCAAATGATGTGGACATCCTACAGAAGGGCCTCACTGAGACAGATGCCTGGTGTCAGAGGCATGGCCTCAAGCTCAATGTCAAAAAGTGCATTGTCATCCCCTTTGGTAAAAGCTCTGTACCCATGAACTACCACATAAGTGGCAGTCTACTTAACGCCAAATGTGTGATAAGAGACCTTGGGACCCAGGAAGACAGTAGTCTCTCCTTTGATAATAACATCACCACAGTAGTCAGGAAATCCTTCTACATGGCACACCTCATCACAAAAGGGTTCTCATCCATGAAAAAAGAGGTCATTGTTCCCCTCTACTCGACACTCATTAGACCCATTATAGAGTACAACGCCCCTTTTGGAATGTACCAGCAGCAGCTGGAAAGGCCACAGAGGTACCTCACAAAGAGGATTACTGGCCTCAAACAGATGCCCTAAACTGACCATCTCAAAAAACTCTAGCTTTACTCAGTAGCATATCCCCTACACCGAGGTGATCTCTGCCTAACATATAAAGCTTTGTAAACCCAGAGCTGTTGGACATGCTACACCTAAAGAAATCCCAATCCCTCTGAGATACATGCTCTAGGGACCTAAACCTTGCCACCACAATAAACAGGACATGCTGGAGGGATAGATTCCTGTCCCAACAACTTCCCATGCTCTGGAACAAGCTACCCATCTATGTCAAGCAAAGTTCCTCATTAACACTCTTCAAGAAAAATCTTGATGAGTGGATGGGAAATAGGAAATACACCCTGGGGATCACTTCTGTGGCTCTGCATGACAGGGGCACAGGAAAATGACTTTTTTGGGTGGCGTAAGCCAGGGAACCTTGTTGGCTAGGCTTACTTAGGCCCTTAGGCCGATAGCCTTGTACCTACCTATGAACCTATGAACCTATGAATCCTTGAAAGTGCAAGTTCCGGCTACAAGAAGTTACTTATTTTGACAATGTATTTACCAGTTCAGGCTTATGACCAGATCCTTCCAGCAAACTGCTATTCTTGAGATGCCAGCTCCAGACAATGTTCAAGCCCTACAATATTTTCTTGGCATGGTTAACTACCTAGACAAGCTCATTCCAGACTTATGCCAACTTACAGAACTGCTTAGAGAGCTGACATGTAAAGAAATATCTTGTTCATGGTTAGAACAACACCAGAGAGCATTTGATGTCCTGAAAGAGAGAATTGCCAGTCCACCAGCTCTCAGATACTATGATGCTCACAAACCAGTTACTCTTTTGTGTGATACTTCAAAATCTGGTTTTGATGCAATCATACTTCAAGTGGGTAGACTAGTAGCCTATGCATCCAGAACTCTAACCCAAACTGAAATGCACTATGTGCAGATAGAGAAAGAACTCTTGTCAACTGTGTTTGCATGTTCAAAATTCTATGATTATATTTATGGTAAACCTATCCAGATTGAAACAGATCACAACCTCTATTCACTATTTTGAGAAAGACTATGCATACAGCTCCTGCCAGATTTTAACACATGAATCTCAATTTTGTCTACACAAAGGCAAACTTCTTTATCTTGCTGATACATTATCCAGATCACTGAGAAATACTACTGTATGAAAATGAGAAACTTGATTTTGAAGTCATGGAAGTGAGAATTTTTTCTTCCACACATTTTAATGAGTTTAGAGGTCATACAGCTTCAGATCCAGTTCTTCAGAAGCTCAACCACTTTATCACTCGAGGATGGCTGTCAAAGCAATCTTGTTTACCAGTGAAGTGCACCCATATTTTCCTTACAGTGATGAGATCTTATTTGACAATGGTATCATCATAAAAGGTCCAAAATTCTTACAAGAGTATATTACCATCTTGCATTGTGGCCACCTAGGAACTGATTCTACCAAAAGAAGGATGTGAGGACTAGTATTTTGGCCTTCTGTGTCACAAGACGTTGAGAGAGTACTTTTATCTAGTTCTGTATATAATAGTACTAAGCCATATCAACAGAAAGAACCACTTCAGCTAAACCAGATTCCTGAACTACCTTGGTTGACAGTAGCTACCTACATTTTCAAATGGAATGGTCAACATTACTTAGTGCTAATAGACTCTTATTCCAATTCGTTCGAGATTGACCTACTTTCTAATCTAGAGTCCAGTACTGTCATTACAAAAATGAAGCATTATTTTGCAGACCATGGTAGTCTGCAGAAAGTTATTTCTGACAATGGTACACATTTTACAAGCCAGCAGTTCAAAAGATTTGTTGAAGAGTGGGACTTTACTCATGTTACGAGTAGCCTTGAGTACTCACAGTCAAATGGTTTGGCAGAACATGCAGTTCAAAGTGCGAAACAATTACTACAGAAGTTGAAACGAGACAATAGTGATGTTTTCTTGAATCTCAAAAATGTTCCTCGTGATAAACAACTTGGTTCACCTGCACAGAGACTTCTGTCGAGACAAATCAGAACCACACTACTGAATAGTAGTACAGTCTTGGTTCCATGTGTTAAGAACAACAAATCAGTGAAAGCCCATCTGTTAAAGGATCTGTTAAAGTTAATCTTTTACGAGAAGGAGAGATAGTAAGGATGCAGACATCCAAAGGTTTTGATCAGATTGGTGTCATGAAAAGTGTGTGTGCAGAGCTGAGATCGTACATTGTGGAATCACAGGGAGCAGAATTTAGGGGGAATTAGAAAAATTTGATCCCGGTGTCTGATCCTGTATTGCAGTATCATACATTCGAGAAAAACTCTATATCTCAGAGTGAGTTATCCAGCGTTCCAGTTCCAGAGAATGTTCCCATAAATATGCATGTTCCTGAGAAGAATCACAAAATTCCTGAAGCAAGCTGTTCACCGATGACTGTCCCTATTGCTAAACCCAGTCCTAATTGCTATACCACTGCAACTTGGACATAAAGATATGAATGTTGTGTTTATTTCTTATTGTCTGTGCAATTGCATGTCTTTTTTCAAATGTCATTATATTGTGGGCAATTCATTAAGAGGGAGGATGTAGATCAATATGTATGTATGTATACCTTTAAGAAGCTTTCTAGGGGCATGGACAAGTGTAGAAATACTGAGCACATGACAGCCTGACTGCCATTTTGTAGTAAGCTATTGGGGTGTAAGCATGTATGTCTGTGTAGTCTGTCAGTTAATCAGTTTGTTTATATCTTGTACTGCTGCTACCCATCCTGATTGTTTCTGTCTAATAAAGCATATAAGCAAACTAACCCACCTGTTCATTTTTAATGGGAAACAAGACAAGCGACATCAAGTATCTTCAAACTAATCAACACTGCTTCAAATTATTGGGTACAAAATAAAAGATAAAGCACAATAATCCAGTTCCTTAAAGAAATTGTTGTAAAGACTAATTTCTTAAAGCATGCAGAGTTAAGAGCATGTGCTGATCTTAGCTTTATTGGACCAAATTCCTATGGCTAGAGGTGAGTGAGCCTAATCATAGGATTTCCCTAATGCAGATATCTCAGCTTCCTTTTGAAACCTGGTTCAGAGAATACAACCTAGTTCAGGCTTGCCTCTCAAAGAGTTATGAAATCCCCAAACAACTGCTTTTAGCAAAGCAGACTGAAATGTTAACTACAGACTAGGTAAGTACTCTGTATAACTAAGGTAAGTAATATAAAAAATATGCTAATTCACTTATTAATTTACTATGTCAGTTTCTTGGAGTGATGGCAACTTATCTTCATCTTCATCTTCTTCTTTATTAATCTGCTTAAGCCTAAATGTACAAAATGTCTAGGTGAAACAATACAAATTAGACATATAATGAGAAATAACACAAATTGTTACATTTGATAAAGTATTTGAACAAATGCATTCTTAGTACAGATTAAACAGAATATAAAAGAACCATACATTTTTAATTATATTTAAATTAACTGCAGACCAACAAAATATTTTAGCAAATAAATGTATAAAAGTAAATGCTTGCAAAGTTGATTCTTTCTCAGGTAAAACAGTTCAGAATCACTAGAAAATTCTACAGGCCACAAAGAATTGGTATATAATTCCTCCAACCAAAGCTGAAGCACAGTTCCACAGGCTAAAGCAGCAAGTTTTGATGTTAAAAACAGATGTTGAAACACAAAATACTTGTGACAACTGTAGCCTTGGGAAAATCCCAAATGTGATAAAAGAAGTCCCAGACAGAAAAGATAACCAAAGTGTGTCAAGGACTATGCATCCAAAACACTGCTGTCTTGAAAACAGTGCCAGATATGATAAAAGCATCTCCAAGTGTTAAGGATCACAATATGCCGAAGACCAAAACACAGTAGTAGTTCTCAATACCCCAGTCTCAAAGTGCTAAAGTGCAGATGAACAGTGCTAAACAGGAGTCACATATGCTTGTTCCCAACAAAGGTGAGTGCTGCAGTCTGAGTGCTTGGAAGCCTTGAATGAAAAGACATAAGAACTTTGGATACCTGAAAAGCATTGTAAAAACAGTTATAAACACAAATAAAGCAGTCATGAGTGGTGAACATTAATGTTAAATTATTAAGAAGCCCTAAAAACAGAAATTAATGTTCTTTGCAATCTTTGAATGCTTAACACATTCCTGAGCATAACACAACACATTACTTTGGGTATAAAAACTGAAGAAAATTAGAATTTGAACAAGGTCAATCTAGATACCCATCTACCTCCATCTTGATGTAAACAATTCAGGAAAAAGAAGATGCATGAACAAAAATAGAAGTCTGTGGTACAAAATAATCTTTATGGCTTCAATAATTTGAGCATGTGTAAAAAGGGCTTTTTACCTTTCTTGTTTGATACTAACATACTTTTACTCTTATGCATATTTATTGGGTTAACAATATTTATGTGTAGTGTGACAATGTGAGGTATTGCCAGCTATGTCAGGAGAAGTAGGACAGTGGCTGTGTAACATATACCAGCATGGCTAGTTGGAATTTTGCAAAGAATTATATGCCATATGTATATCAAACTGATTTGTACAGATGCTTGTGTTGAAAAATCTATTTGCAAAGCTGCTTGTGTTAAAAAATGTACCAACAGAGTGTTCTGCCGGACAGAAAAAGAAATACACTTCTATGTCAGACTGTATTATAACTACAGAAATTAATATTGTAACAGAGGATACTGGAAGAGAAGAGGTTAAGATCAGCTCCAGCTAACTTTGAAAACTAGTATGAAATTAAATTACTTAATTTAGGCCATAAAGACTCTATCTTACAGTTTTTATTGCAGCCAGAGACAAAGTGTCTGTGCCAGAGAATGGTTTATTAGCTCTTGTAGGAAAAGTGGAAGTGTTTTATTGTTTTATGACTTCCAGAAGCTGCAATAGATCTTAATAAAGCTGTACATGTGTGTATTATTGACACATATGTGCAAGATAGATTCTGGGTCACTTGCTAGGAAAGGGGGTAGTATGGGATCCAGAAGTCAGATGACTAGATGTATGTAATGTTATTCTGTAATCCAGGGCAAAAATGATGTTTTAATACTAGATGAGACTGAGGTCTCAGGGCAGTCTGTTCTTGGAACCTGGCAAAGAAGGAAGACCACTCTCCTAATTCATCTTGCCTTGCTATAGTAAGTGACCATGGAATAGTAATTCTTTAGATCAGTCAGGAAAATATAGTGAGATTAGTTAACTACTGTTTTTCTGTATCTGTGTAAATCTGTTCATCTGTGTTACTTTAATATTTCCTGTGCTAAAACTCTGGTGTTTATTGTAAATAGATATTTAGTATTTTCATGTTTTATATTTTATTATTAAATATATTTAAACTTTTCATTGTGGCTGGCCCTTTAGAAAATATTTTAACCTTTGAGAGTACTCATATCTATCGGTGACTCTGTGGCCACTCCTGAAAGCCTTACTGCATTGGTCAAACACTACCATTTGTATTAATATTAATTTCACTCAGTATAATTGAGTAGCCTTGTAAGAGCCTTAGAGTAGCTTGCTTTGGAGTGTCTGGTGGCAGTGTAAGTAACTTATAGTCTGGGCAGATGGGGGCATAGCTAGTAAATCTGTGCCAGCCTTTCCCAGGTGTGTGTGTGTGTGTGTGTGTGTGTGTGTGTGTGTGTGTGTGTGCATGTGAAAAATCAAATCTCAAAGAATATGTGTTTCTGCTACTTGGAGCAGAGACACAGAACACTGGTTTCACAGAGAAGGTGTTGGAGGACTTGGTTGGACACTCGGCTGAGGACTCATCTCTACAGCTGTGCCAGTGGGGAGTCTTACTGGGGACCTGAAGAGTGAGAGAGAAAAATCCAGTCCTCGGATTGTGTTCACTGTGTGCTCTTAAGGGATATTGTGCTTGATGCCAACAGCTGCATCTGGAAGTACTGTATGTATCTATTTTTATTCCAAGTAAATGTCCCTCTCCAGTGTCAGTGGTGAGGATTCAGGCTCCTTGATTACTGGCCCAGAGAGGAGAAAGTCTCCAGCTGGATAATAAAATCTGGATGAGTAAATATGCAAATGATACAAGAAATTACCACAAATGGGGATCAATCCAATGGGCAAGGTTATCTGGAGAATCTGGAATTTTGTGCTATGACATTTCATATGGATTTTAATGTTAAAAGAACTAGAGTTATGCATTTTGGCAATACTAACACTTGTCACCCATATTCTAGGGAAAAACTGTTTCCTACAAAAAATAGAGGTAATAAGGGACTTGGCCATTAAACTGACAGTAAATTCAGTTTTGTATTTAAGTTGCTGAAAGTACTTAGAAGATGTTATTATAAAACAAAAAATACATTATTATGGCCATTGCTAGTAAGGATAAAAGTATTGACTCTATTATATAAAGTTACAGTCAGGCCAAATATTGTATATGGAGCATCCTTTTGTAATTATAACATTACTCAGTTAAGAAGGTTAGAAATAGTCCAGATAACTTTTTCTGAACATTTTAAAGGTTTGAGAGATGTTGAATTCAGAAAAAAAGATTGGTAATATTGTCTCATTATTCTATCAATTATAGACTGGTTGGGGTGATCTAGTTGTTACTTATACAAGTATACATAATGACATATATGCTCCAAATAACCTATGTAAAGATGTGTAACACTAGAATTCTTGGGAATTAATTTCATAATAGACTTGGGTAATGGTGGAATTCTGTCCCATTAAAAATTAAGAAATCTGGTTCTCTCATCTGCTTTAAAATAATTTGGACAGGTGCATGGCTGACAGGGTATATAATCCTGCTCTAGAAAGTAGCAAACTCCTAGAAGGGCCCTTTTTATGCTTTGAATCTGAAACATTGACCACTGAACTTTTGCTGCTTTAATATTTTTAGAAGTAGTTATTACCCTCAAATATTTTTAGATGAACCTCTCCACTGCAATGGAAATTTATCTGGGAGATCTGAAGTTTCACAGTAATTGTGAACAATTACAGATGGCATAGAGAAATTGCTGGTATATCTAGACAGATTTCTGAATTTGTGTATGGTTGACCTGAATGGCAACAACATGGTCTAGGTGCAAAAGAATTTCACTAAATGATCACCTACAAAAAAGGTGCCATTTAGGTTAGTTAGTGGGAATTATTCAGGTGCTGAGATGTGACGTGGAACAATGAATTGTTCAGGTGGTAGATCTGCTGAAAATGATCACAGAACTTGGTCTATTGTGTCTATACTCATTTCAAAACAGTAGTTAACAAGTTGCATAGCTCTGCCTGGATCCTCTTTGCAGAAATACCATGCCAGATAATGGCATGCTAATTTGTACAAAGGCCAAAGAGTATCAGTCGTGTGGGTAGAAACTTCAACTGTGCTGTCACAAAAAATAAATAAATGAAAAAATAAAATAACTGACTAAGTAAAGAAATAAATGAATACAAACATACATACATGCATACATATATACATAAATAAAATAGTCACTTTATCCAAAGCATTTGCTGTGACAGTTATGTAGTTTCCATAATATGGTCAAATCTTCTTACAAATCAGTAGGACATGTACAGCCAAATATTACCAATTTAACTGTGATATCTTAGCCCTCTTTTGTGTTTGGCATTTTCCAGTAATACCATGCACACAGTGAGCAAATTGGGGGACAAGTCAATCCCTGTAAAATTCTGGAAGGTTATGAATTGGTTAGCAGCATTCCATACTGTGAAGAACAAGTGATGGCTTCTTTAGGAGAGGGATAATAACTGCCTGTTTTAAACTAGCTGAAAAAATAAGTTAAGTGAATCTAGTGTCTCAGTGCAGGATATCACCAGTTTTTAATATACTGGAAGGTAAAAAACATCCTTGTAGTCTCTTCTTATTCAATGTCTTTAAGACCTGTCATCAAACAATGTTGAACTACTCTGTCTATAAAAACAAAAATGTTCTTGCAGAAAGGCAAATCCCCTCCACTTCCCAATGTGGAGTCTGTACCCATCACACCCCTGCTACTTATAAATACTATCCCCACAGCTGTACCATCTCAAGGAAAGGAGAAATCCCTGGGATGCTGAAACCTCAGTCTTTTGCTACAAAAGCTGTCAGTCACACACTAATCCTCAGTCCTGGCTCCTATGCATCTTGTTTTTGGATCATGTGCCTTGAGTTCAGAAAACAAACAATCAATCAATAAAAAAATCAGACAGATAAATAGTGACAGCAGAACTGAAATGATGGCTTTTAATAATGGACCCAGGATTCATTACAGTGCAATGCATTACAACAATGCTGACTGGGAGTGAGGTACTTAGGTAATATATATCACCTGGATGGTTTTCTATATATTTCTTCTTATCTAACCTACAAAGAGCATTCTCTGTTGCTAAATTTAAATAATGTACAAAAGCATAGCCAGCCTTATGCATAAGCCAACTAGATGATCACCTAAGGGGCTATTCATCTCGGGGTGCTTTTATGATGTGCTCATTCATTTTATTCTATATTTATTTTTCTGGAAGAGGTGAGAAAAAAACTGCAGCCATATCAGGGTTCCCCTATAAAGGAAATGCTGTAAGTTCCTTGCTTCAGGCTTGGTCTTACCCATAAGCTACACAATGATTCAGGATTTGTTGTGTAGCTCATGGGTGGGACTGAGATAGAAGCATGGAAAGCTTTGAACTGTGGACTAAAACAGATGACACTGAGGAAAATTCAAATAGCAGTGAAGTATAGATCTTTCAGATCAGTCTATATAGTAAGCAAGCAAGTTTTTTTTTTCTAATTACCCTGCTACACAGCCTGTTTATTATAGGCAGTAGACAGCAGTTCTGGATATGACATCAATATGAATGGGGCTTGCTAAACGGAGCTATGTTTCTCGTCTTGATTTTGTGTAGGGTGAAACAGCATGCATTTGTGGAAAAGTAAGCCGCAAACTCATTTTGTCTCTTACTTTTTGGTCTGTCTGTTCCTCATAAAATTTGTGGTTTTCTGGAAAGTTGTTGAGGAATGCAGTCACTAAATGACAAATATTTTAGTTTCAGACTTCATATCCTTCAGAAAATACATGCTAATGCAAAACGTGTTATTCTAGCAATGTCTTAAATGTATAACAGCAATATTTAAACTCTGTCCCTGATTTTTTTCTCTATTATTTTTGAATGTTGTCTTTATTCTTGCACTAAAAGGTTGAATACGTATACTGTCACAGACTACTGCCTGGTTGTGTACTGTGGCCATTATTATTATTATTATTATTATTATTTTATTACTGTAATCAGACATGAGAAGTATGCATAATCAAAAAAGTGTCCATAACTGTTGGGTATTGGGGCAGTCTGTGGATTAATATGCCTCTT
>NC_056731.1:1596928265-1596945765 GCF_019279795.1 Protopterus annectens
TGATGCACATGCACATTCCCAAATCCTAGACCCTGCAGGTGTAAGGCAAAGACTTTAACCACTGAGCCATTTCACTCCTCTTTACATAAGTTTGGTATTAACCTAGCTTGGCCTAAATAAAACTCACATGAGTATGTGTGCTTATCCTGAAGTTTGAATCTGAAGGCAAACAAGTTAAGATGGAAAATAAGCATTTAAATGTAGATTAATTGTATTTATAGCTTTTATTTGACTCCTAGCCAAGTAGCATAGCAACAAATTCACAGACAACCAAGTTACTGTAGTATAACAAATAAAGCCATTTAGATGTTTGCCCAAATAAAAGGTGATGTAATTTTTATCACCCACTTGTTCATTTCCCCAGAACAAGCCATCATTAAAAACAATACTTAATATTAACAAATAAAAGCAATGACTATCAGCTTTCTTAATACAACACCAAATTTGTTACTGCTGATTGCCTCTCATTCATGCCCTATCAATCAATCTCAGCTTCAAATCAATAGATTGTGGTCAGCTGTCACAAAATGCTGTAATTTACAGCAGTATGCAAAGTGCATCTCAAAATGAGGTCACTGTGAGTGACAGCAAATAGTCACTTGCTATAAAAATGCCTCTACTACTGTTGTAAGAAGAAGTGGGTTTTATTATGTTAAAGAAATGTCAGAATGTGACTTTAACATAATTTATACCTCTTTCATTACAGTGCACTTAGGGAATTAAACAGTCAAATCGACCAGGTCCCTCTGCAGTACTTATAAGGAAATATAATCAGGAGAAAAAGTAAGGCACAGCAAAATCCAAGTCACTGGTGTACTTTCATGTTGCTTTCTTCCTGGCAGTAACACCCATTTTTAACAGTTCAGTTAGCTCTTGGACATCAGCAGATCAGGTTCTATATGTTCTAGTCTCTTTTCCAAAGTCACTTATCAAACATTTCAGCTCAGTTTCATGAAGATGTCTTTCCCGTTGCATATAGATCATTTGCAGCTTGACTGACATACTGAGTTAAGACTTCATCAGAATATTAAGAAAAAAAAACAAGGGTGCACAACTCAACACAAATAAACTGAATAATGTTGCGCAATGGGCAGTGTGATTTACATTTGAAAAGTGAAGCTGTATATCTAATTAAAAGTTCTGATGAAGTCCCCAATTTGGAGGGCCAAAAGTACTCACTGTGTTTAAATGATTTCTGTTTTTGTTTTTTTGAAACCCACATAACTGAATATTTCAGCTGAGTATTTTTTCAACTGGGAAACCTGAGCCTCCACGCTGACCATTAAAAAACATTATTCACTTCATCAGAATATTATTATTGCTGCTTTTTTAGGATTTCACTCCATTGCTTTGCCTTCACTGCACTGATATACTGTGCAAGCACGGGAACTCAAGTGCCATATGCATATACAGTACACTGGTAAATGAGGAGGAATACAGAAAAAGACTGAAGTGCCATTATGCACACATACACCCAGAAACAGGAGTGGATTTTTGTTTTTATAAAAATACATTATTTAAGGAAGGTAAGCAACTTCTTTTCTAAATAATTTCATTGCATGACAACAATAATCCACTCCTGGTTCTTGTGATCAAACCACACAAGCCATGGGTGAATCTTGATATACCCACACGCAGTCGAGGATTATTGCTTAATTATTTAGGCTTAGAGAATGGGCAATTGCATTACCCTTTTCAGAATGAACATTCTCCAGCAGGGTATTAATGTACAGGTATCACCTGTAAAATAAATAAAAACTAACTAATAATAATAATAACAACAAATAAATAAAATAAAGTCATCTAGGAAAAGTAACTGCAGTAGTTAAAGGACTTGCTGTTTTATGTTACCCTCACTAAGAGCAGCTTAAAAATCCACATTTAGTGAGGTACACAAAAAAGTTAATGCAATTACGTGTGTGTGTGTGTGTGTGTGTGTGTGTGTGTGTGTGTGTGTGTGTGTGTGTGTGTGTGTGTGTGTGTGTGCGCGTGTGTGTGTGTGCGTGTGTGCGTGTGTGTGTGTGTATGTGTGTGAATGTGTGTGAGAAAGAGAGAGAGAGAGAGAGACAGACACAGAATGACAGAGAGAGGAGACAGTATACCTCTTAACTTCTTTTCTCAAGAATTTAAGGCAGAAATAACAAGAAATTTCCATCAGCATGTTCTATCTGAACACTAAGAAGTATGAAACAATAATGTCTGGCATTACTGATTGGCTATAGTCTTCAGCAATTTACAAGGGACATAGCAACGACATAAGTTAAGAGACATGGGGCTATTGTAATGCCTTTAACTTTTATGAATGTTTTTATCATTCATTTCGTTATAATGAGACATCTAGGATATATTCAATCAAGAAAGTGGCTGTAATTGGTGGACACTTTGTGTGTGTGTGTGTGTGTGTGTGTGTGTGTGTGTGTGTGTGTGTGTGTGTGTGTGTGTGTGTGTGTGTGTGTGTGTGTGTGTGTGTGTGTGTGTGTGTGTGTGTGTGTGTGTGTGTGTGTGTGTGTGTGTGTGTGTGTGTGTGTGTGTGTGTGTGTGTGTGTGTGTGTGTGTGTGTGTGTGTGTGTGTGTGTGTGTGTGTGTGCATATATATTTCTGATTTTGGGGAGTATATCGAAAGGAAGCCCCAAAAGGTGTGAGCATGGTGCATGGAAATATTGGGGTACATTGCCCCACAATTAAGATAGAAGTGAGAGTGATCGGAGAAGGGAGAATCTTACTTTAAATTGGAAACAGGTGGAGTTAATGCTGGTATAAGGATCACTCTGCAGTAATCTCCAAGGGCAAGTCAAGTACTATGAAAGGGTGGAGGGTTATTTATTTGTTTCTGTTCTGTTTACAATGAAAATTTCCATTACTGGCCATTCAATCTGCTTTGCACAATGAATAATATTGTGTTTTATATGCTAATGGTTTGCTATTTTCTATACAGTTTCAAACTCACTGCTCGTACAAGTTTGCTAATGCTTTTATCAGGAAAGTTTCAGTACTCTCTGTGATCAGCTGTGAAATTATGTCTACGGTTAGGAATTGCTATTTCAATGAAATATACCTAGATGATGGAGGTCATGATGCAGCTTATAACATTTTAATCCAATAGACATCACTTTCTGTATATGTTTCTTTATATTCTTCCAATATAACATTTCCTTAATTCAGCAATTTAAATTTTTAAGCCAAAATAAATCTTGCTTCTTACCCAGTGAATCCTTAAAATGCCTTTCATAGTCAAACATTATGTGATTAAATGTTTCTCACTGTTCAAACATTCAGTCATTTAAGTGAGGACCATTTCATTGAGAGACACTTGGAAAAATATAATATTACCAAATTCTCACTGAATGACAAGCCAGTCATTTGAAAAAAAAATATTTAGTTTACTTTCAGGCTGAATTATAGGGCAGATGATTGAATGAGTAAGTTAGTGATACTAGGGTTACATTTGATGTCTGGGATAGAGTTAGATTTAATGGCTAGTATTAAATTTAAGATTAGGCCTAGATTTAAATTTAGGACTAATGTTGGGGTTAGAGATCAGTGTAGGAATAGGGTTATGTCTAAGAATATTGTCAAGATAAGGATTGTGGTTCAGTTTAAGGTTAGGTTTTGTTTTAGGATTAGAGCTAGGATTAGAATTAGGGTGTTTGGGAGATGTTATATCTGCTTCAGGGTGTGTGATAAACTTGTTTTCTACAACATACTGTGTGTGTATAGTTTTGTTTCTGAATTTTCAGTGAACTGGACATTCAGTGACATTGTCTGTTGAAATAGCTGATGAAATGGTCTTTTATGCAGTAAACCATGCTCCCCTGTCCAATACATAATTTTCTGCTGCATAGTGTTTCAGTCATATTCTAGGGTTTATGTCACCGTTTGGCCCCATCTTTTATGATGGAACAGTTAGTTATTGTCATACTCTTTTCTTAACTGATTTATGCCTAGAGCATGAATCAGGTTGTGTTCAATTTTATGCCTGCAAGTACTTTTGCGGTGGTGTAGCGGTAGCGCTGTTGCCTCACAGCAAGCGGTTCTCCCGTTCGATTCTTGGCTGGAGTGCAGGGAGTGCCTTCTGTGTGGAGTCCGCATGTCCTCCCCGTGGTTGGGTGGGCGTTCGAAAGATATGCGTATGCGTAAATGGGTGTGCCTTCGTTGAAGGTTGAACGTTGAGCTGGCACCTCGGCGTTCACCAAAATCTACTGCCAATCATTAGTGGACTGGAGTTCCGCTGTGGTGACCCCTAACCGGGAAAAAGCTGAAAGACAACAACAACATGTTAGTTGTATGGTCTCGCAGCAGTTGAAAGACAGTCCACAAACAGTACAATTGTTTCAATGTAACTTAACTGAAGTACTGAATTCAAAACATCTATACTCACAATCAAGCAGTTTAAATGTGAGAAAATGATTATACCTGTACAACTTAAGCCAGAAAGCTGCTTTACTTGTTCAGTTTAAAATATTTTTTCTTGCATTTAAATTTACTGTGATTATGACTCAACCATCAAGGATTTGATACATCATTAACAGACTGCTAACAAGGATGAATGAGTCAGTACTGTTAGCAAAATCTGTTTTCTCTTTCTCCTTTTTCATTCAACACACAATGCAGAGTTATTTTCACTTTTTTCTCAATTTTATTTGCATCCATTTGAGTCATTCATCCTCTTCATCCACATTTTGTTTTATTAAAAACACTTCTTCAGTTCATCCTCACCCTCTCTTTTCTTCAATTTATCAGTTCTTTACATTTCAGTATTGTCATATCCACATTCCTCAGTATTGTCATATCCACATTCCTCACAGTTTACCTTCCTTCACTATTGATTTTATTTTTTAGAAATAAAAAAGGATCGTTACAGTAATCCTTTTTAGGAACCTTCTGAAATAAAATACTTATTTTAATTATTGTAATCATGTTTCCCCAAACACTCCGAAAACAACTGTAAGTAATGTAATTGCCATCCTTGGAGGTGAGGTTGGGTGTGGCTATGGTGCTACCAGAATGGCTGCCAATTTTCAATGTTATGCTCAACACTCACAATACTTGGAACCGGAGACTATTAAAGTGTCCTGCTCAAAGCATAGAAATTATCACTATGTTATCTTAAATCATATCTTCAAATGAAAAGAGTCGTAACTATCAGCTGGAGATGGAAGGAAACATTGAACAAGGTCTGTCCGTCATGTCAGTGGTAGTTAAGGACACTATCTGTTTTAAATCCATTGTAGAACAACACTAAACAAAATTAAAATCCATTCATAATGGAGTTAAGGATATGGCAAATGGGTTCATAGGTTCATAGAAGGTTACTAGGCTAATGGCCTTAGGACCCTTGCAACCCTAGCCAAGTTCAACCCTTGTTCCCTTAAGGGTCCAGAGATATGGTCTATGTTATAAGCAGATCTAAATCAGCACCGACTGCCCCTATCCAAAAGGGACACAGGTAAAACCACTAGGGTAAATTTGCATTTTCCCATCCAGTTGTCCAAGTTACACTTAAAAAGGGTTAACAAAGGGCTCTGTTTAACCTGCATTGGAAGTTTATTCCAAGGAGAGACAACCTCTGGGAGACATATCTGTTTCTCCAGAAAGTCCTGTTGATGTCACATACTAGGTTAAGGTCCCTAGAGTGAATGAATCCTGTGCCATTTGACTTATGAATGTGCAGCATTTCCACTAAGGCAGGATCAGAGGTTGCTCTGTATGCAAAGCACAGGCTGCCTCTGAGTAGTCTAAATGATACAGAGTATAGTAACAGTGATTTCAGTCTGTCCATGTAAGACCCTGAATTCTCTTTGTGATGAACCTTTGAGGTCTCTCCATTTGCTGCAGGTGCCTGTTTAGGTACATACCAAAGGGAGCATTGTAGTCTATTATTGGCCTGATGAGGGAAGAGTACAGGGCATTATAACCTCTTTTATTCTAGAAGCTATGCCCGTGCTTATGATGTAAGCAACATGGAAGGGGATGCTAATGCATTTTTTGCATTGAGTTTAAGACCATGACTTTGGCACCAATCACTGGTTTGCATAACCCCTTCTTGTAGAATGTTGACATCATTTGGGGACTCAATGACTGCTCCCAGTTTGCAGTCATCAGCAAACTTTGTCAGCCACAGACCATTTGTTTTTGCCTGTACTTTTGAGAAGTAGATTCCAAACAATAGGGGCCCCAGCACCGATCCCTGTGGAATTCACCAAGAGCAATTACCACAAGCTTCCTTCGGACTGGATCTACTCACACAGCACAAAGGAAGTTGGATTCACCTGACATCAATCCATTAAATCTGATGGCCTTTGAATGAGTCAATTTTAATACATTTTAGGCACCTTTTTCATGAAGGTGTGCAGCAGGTACTAAAGGAGGCAAGAAAATCTGCCACTTATGTTGGCAAATGGAAGAGATTTTCTAGTTGGTGCTTTGCCAATCACAGGAGTCTCGAAAGGGAAATAGCACCTCTCATTCTCAAATATTTGTGTGAGCTATTTAAAGATGGCTTGTTGTATGCTTCCATTAAGATGCATTTTACAGCCACCTCAGTTTTTCTGTCTATGGATCCCACTCTTTCTTCTATGTTTGTGAACATAAAGTTTCTGAAAGACGTGTTACACATGAGATCCCCTTGCAAGCAAATTCCATCTCCTTAGGATCTCAATTTTGTTTTAGAAAAACTAACCTGCTCTCTCTCTGAACTGGCCTCTCAGTCTGACTTGCAGTTCATTACTTTGGAAACTGTTTTACTTGTTGCTCTGACAGCTGCAAGTTAAGTATCTGAGTTGCAAGCTCTGATGGTGGGTGAACCCTATCTGTTTTTCCACAGGGATAGGAATGAATTACTCACTAATCTTTCAGTCATGCCTAAAGTTGCTTCTGCATTTACTTTGTTTCAAGTCAGCAATTTCCCAGCTTTCTTTCTGGAGCCAAAAATGAGGAAGAACAAATTCTACAAATACTGGATGTGCACAGGCAACTCAGGTACTACCTTACAGAACTAAGTCCTTTAGGAAGGCTTAAAAGCTGTTTGCTTTTTATGCTGGTACAAAGAAAGGCCAACCCATGTCTAAACAGACTATATCCAGATGGTTGTCCTTTGCTATTGCTTTTTTGCTTTTTGCAGCATGGTATAACTATTCTAGGCAAAGTTAAGGTACATTCTGCCTGGGCCTTGTTCTCTTAGATGGTACACTGGAAGCAGGTGGACTCTCAAAGTTTTTTTAGAAGTAGCAACTTCATCCTCTATTCATATCTTCACAAAGCACTATGAACTGGATTCCTTTTCTATGCCCAGGGTTGGCTTTGCTAGGACCATTTCCAGGGGCTCCTGGACCCTTCTCCTTCCTCCTCCCAGGTAGGTTAACTTTGGAAATCTACCCATAGGCTACTGCAGCAGTGAGAGTAAAGAACTTAGTACAGTTGTATAAGTCCTACCTACCCATAACAGTAAATGTTTGAATTTATTCACTGCTGCAGTAGCTGCAATAACCCACCATCCACCTTTGTAGTTACTTGAGATGGGACACAACTTCCTATGTTATGGTTGTCATTTTTGTTGCTTGGATGATTTTGTGGTGATTATTGACTGTTGGTTGTTGGCTCAGGATGAATCTTCCTTCCTATGTAGAGCAGTAAAATCCTGACGATTTACCCCACTCTGATTGCTGATATACTTCCCTCCAAAAGAATGTGGCAGCCTATCAGCAGCCAGAGAAAGTGAGTGAGCTGGAGAGAAGTTAAAGCTTTGCAAGCTGGCCGGCTGCTTGTCCTTGGTGGGACACTACCTGTAGGCAACTACAGCATTAAAGACATTTTAACTTCCACTGATACACAACTATTTTTTATTTAATTACAATAATGCTGAAATCACACCTGCAGTTACACAAGATTACCAACAGATGTCACTGTGTAACAGTATCTGCATTCTTGTCAGAGATGAGCAACATAATTGAAAGTTGTGTTTTAGCTGCTTGTCTGTGCACATACGGAAATGTATCTGCCGAAAAATCTCTGTCATGAAGTAAGTCATTATATTTAGCACCCTAAGATATATTCCATTTTTTAACTGAATAAGAAAGAATCATTAAAAAAAGTTTTAAATCTGCATAGAATACAGCCACTAAATATTTTAGTGTTACCAGTGTGTTACCAACAACCATCCGCCTGTAGTAGTAAATAAATGTAACCAGATATTAGCACTTACTTAGATACACAAGTTAAAGTAATGCACTGAGAACCAAGGTAGTTAACAGATATTTATCTTCATGACAAGACTGTTTTCAGGTTTCAGAGTCAGACAAGTAAAAATGTTTGAGTTTTTTCACATTGGTACAGCACCATAGTAAATTTCATGTAACTGTATTAAATGCAACACTTCTCCAGTGGTTTCATCAAAAATACTGCAGAGCACAGATTACTATGACCATGTCACAGAATGATGAATGAGTGGGTGAATGTAGTGCAGAGGTTAATGATACTAACAGTAAGATGTTATGCGGAAACAGTTCATCTCTAGTGAACTCCTATGTTCACTTGAAGTGAATCTAAGAGAGCCCAGTGAAACAAAATATGGTGATATCTGCTCTGTAAACAGAACTCTATGACATGGCACTCAGGCTTGGCTTGGGCTAACCTTTGAGACAGTACAGTAGCATTTTGTGATCCACAGTGTGAAGGACATGCAAGGGCAATAAGATTGCTGTCTTAACTCACTGATCTAAGAAATGTACCTGCTGCTGGCCTTCCTTCTCTTCTCATTTCAGGAGCAAACTGATCCAATAAAGTGTCAGTGTTCTATCCCATATATCAGCCTTATTGGTCAGATTGTACTTAAGCAGGCAGACTTTCAGCCTCAGGCAGGAGTGCACTTTGTCTAGGAATTTGCTAGGGAAAATGATTATAGCAATGATTTTGTAAGTACCCATGGTCTGAAATTACTATGACTGATATTAAAAGTGACCCTTCTACAGCTCAGCATAAATGTAGTATGGTAGATTGCAAAGAAGAAATGACAGGGTGCTTTACTTGTCTTGAAGGCATGGGCACCTGCATGAAGAGTCTGGTCTTCCAGCCACTCCACAAGACGAAATAATGGATAGCAACTTTTGGAATGTGTATAGAGAGTCTATTACAGCAGAAATGGTGCTCATCTGCTAAGGTTTGTCGAGCCATGCATCCAAAGGTGCTAGTATATCTAAGGAGTATTGAAAAATATGAAAAAAAAAACTGAAATACCACTACGGCTAAATGAATGGCTCCGTACGCTCCTGAAGAAGTTTAACATTAGTTTATTCAAAAGCATTAAGTCATTGGATTTTAAATATTTGTATGCATTAAAGAGTTTGGAATCATCCCAATTCATTGTGTTATTTAAGGAGCTTATGGAGCCGTTCATTTAGCTGTAGTGGTATATCTGAGGAGTATGACAGGTGAATGAACAGACATTTAAATGTATTACTAACAGTGTTTATATTGTTCATTTTAAGCCATCAATTTCTGACTGGGGATCTGGTTTCCCAATCAATTACATTCTGTCTGTGTTTTTGCATATCACTAGAGCAATCTGAACAGTCTTACTTTATTAAATATTAATCCCATGTACCATCTGCTTGCAAGCATTTCTGAATTTTCTGAGGTGAAATTTAAGTTGTTAGTTGTAGCCAGACTTCCCTCACAGCACACAGAATGTGACAGTCATTTAAAGCCAGCTTACACCACTGGGTGGCTAGCACTGCTGCGGTAGTTCTTCTACATCACACTTGCACACATTATCACTCCTATGGCCAATTTAAAGTGTCCAATCCACCTACTGTATGTCTTTGGAATATAGAAGGAGGCCGGAGCACCCAGAGGAAACCCATGCGAATACTGGGCGAATGTGCAGACTCTGCACAGAAGGCACCCCAGACGAAAACTGAACTGGGGAACCTCTTGCAGTGAGGCGACAACACTATCCAGTATGAAGACTGAGGTTGTGCAACCACAAATAAAGCAGCAAGGCAAGATTGGTGCAAAACCGACCACTCCTCATTCAATGTGGTAATGCGACCTCACAGCACAGTCTGCCCAGTACACTTCAGTCATCTTGTCATTACAGTCTGGAGTGCTGCTCTATACAATGGCTACTCAAGGAGTCCTGCAACTGACTAAGTGGAACTCACAAACACTGTAGTCAAAGAATACAGATGGGTTAATTCCTTCTGTAGGCTGATCTAGAGAATTACTGTCCGTGTAATGTCAGCCAGTCATATTATAATCTGCCATATCTAGTCCATTAAAGAATAGCATCTCACTAGTGATGCTGGTCTAATTTTTCAGATGCTAAGAATGATTATGTTTAGTGTCATATGTGGCATGGAGTACCAGTTCAGGATAGAAGTGGGGGCAATATGATTTGTGCTCCATATCAGTTGATTGTAGGATATACAATTATGAGAGAGGCACATAAACCTATAAACTATACAAGCACAGTGACCCACCAGTTTCTAGGCTAATGATCACTAAGGCTCTTATAAGCCTAGCCATACAACCCAAATGTAACCCACAAATTTGATTTATATGGGGGGGGGGTGATTTACTGACTGCCTCTGTCCATCAAAGACATAGGTGCCAGACCAGGGGTACATTTCTGATTACCCATCCATTAGAACAAGTTGCACTTAATTAGGGATAGGGAGAAACTTTGCTTCACATGGATGGGGACCCTGTTCCAAAGAATGGGAATTCTTTAAGAAACATATCTGTCTCTCCAACATGTCTTATTTATGTCACAAGTGAAATTTAGGACTTTTACTGTTGTAGTTAAGCCAGAAGACACAAACAAACAAACAAACTGTAGTAGTTCTAATGCTGTTTGTTTTGTGTAGGTGCAAAAGGTTCATCCACACAGGGTCCAGGGATGCCTTGTATGCCAGGCAAAGATCACCTCTCAGAAGTCTGTATCATGCCAAGTAAAAGGACAGGACTTCGAGGTGATCAATGTAGGTCATTGTGTTAGTCCTTGTATTATTTTTGAAAGAAACCTTTGTGGATGTTCCAATTGCTGCAGATGTCTGGTCAGGTACATACCAAAGGGGACATTAAATTCTATGATGGGTCTGATGAGGGTGAAGTATAATGGCATGGTGGCCTCTCTGGACCTAGATACCATGCCCTTGCTTATAAGCAGGGCTTGCAGGAGACAGCTGAATGGGTGGGGCCAACAGGAAGGGGTGTGGTCAACTAGAAATAGGTGGAGCTATGCTAAAAAACACAAAAACTGGGACTTTAATTAAATACGCTGACCTGGATGTCACTGCCAAACTGTCATTATGAAAGTCCAATTAAGACAAAATGAATTGTAGAAGAAAAAAAATATTTCAATGCATTGACTACATGACAGCTTATATCTAGATGGAAACAAAAACATTGTGAGGCATGAAAAAATACATTACTTTTTAAATACATTACTGGAATGCCAGTCAAAGTCAAGTATAGAAAAAACAAGCAGTACTCAACTCAAACCACTTCTCCTTGCACTGCAGTTCTAATTATAATTTATATTCAGCTTTATAAAAGTACCAAGTAACATGCTGAAAGTAGCAATCTCCGTGATACCCCCACTTGTAAAAATGTTTCTTATCCAAAAACGACTTGCTGTCTGACAACAACTATCTATCTACTTGTTTCATGGGGAAAACATGATCAAGGTAAAAAATGAACGGCAAACAAGAAACAAGTTAAAGACAAATTGCTTAAAGGATTACTGCACAGGCTATGGGCCACGCATGAAAAATTGGCATTCTGTTTAGTTTATGGGTAAAGCCTGCAAAGATGACTGCAAGTCTCCAACAAATGTAATGAGCATCTGAAAATACTGTAATCATGTCCTTTATTACAAATACTGTCATATGCATTTCAATACCTATGGCTTATAGGCTATTATAAATGCTCTCTGCATGGCAACATCAAAAAGGCTTTCAGTGTTGGTAATTCTTTAACAGTATGCTTATTAAAGCTTACTTGCATCTTAAAGTCTCAGACAAGCTTACCTGATGGTCATTAAAGCATTGCTACTTAAACACAGAGCAACAGGCACTGCAACAACATGCATTTTCTGAATAAGAAACATAAATCAACAGTATAAAAATATGACAGAAAACCAGAACATTCTGCAAAATCAAGGACAGGTGAAAAGCCACTGTAGTAATTGTGTCTACCTTGGATGGGGGGATACTCTGCACACTTACACTGCATAACTGCTCCTTGCCTTGCTTGGACACATTCAGAGTCACTACATGGGGGAGTGGGGTGCAACAAGTATGTCACAATTTGAAATGTCTCTGGCTGACGGTGATGGCCCTGACACATTTGTCAAACCTCTCAGTCTCAGAGCAAGAAATCTGGACAAAGCCAAAAACAGAAGTGGGACAAAGGCCCAAAAATAAGGACAATTTTTAAATATTGCTCTTATAAACTTAGAAAGATAATAGAATAGTAGGTATTGCATTAGTATGAATTTTCTGAAGGGTATGAAATCTGAAACTCAAATGTCTGTCATTATTTTCTAACTTCAATCTTTAATGATTTGCCACTAATTTGCCAGAAAACCACAATTTTATGACAAACGGCCCAAAAATGTGATGCAAAAACATAAAATAGCCACACAATACGGCTGGGAACCTGTCAAAGAAGGGAGACTTTTTAATATTAGTAATGTTAACTTCAGCAGCTGACAAAATAAGAGAATCTACATGAATTTCTGAAATTAAAAGTAACAGGGTTTGAGTCTCATAATACTAATCTAATCTATGATCTATGATCTATAACTCTGATCATTACAATTATTTATTAATTGTAAACCTTCCACGTTTTCTTCCAAATTTGCCATTTTGCAGAGGGATTATTAGGGGGAGAGCAACATTTTGAGCCAAAATTAGGGACAGTTAAGAGGTTTGGATATACCAAATTCTATAAAGTGATGTACTTGCACGTACCCCTCATCCTCTTAATGCAGAAAATCTGGACAAGGCCAAATATATTGGGGGAACATACAAACAGTACTAACAATTGCTCTTGTATAAACTTAGTAAATTGACAGAACAACAGGTCTTGCTTTAGCATGCACTTTTCTGAAGACTATGAAGTCTGAAACTCAATGTCTGTCATTATTTAGTGACTTCATTCCTAAATGATTTGCCACTTCTTCAAGAGGTTGGCAAAGAAGAAGTGGGATTGTCAGAGAGATGAAGAAAGTAGACAGGCTTATAAGGAGATGAGGTGAGGTGCATGACAAAGAGAGAGGTGGTGAAGGCTAAGGATAAGGCATATGAAGAGTTGTATGGAAGGTTGGACACTAAGGAGGGAGAAAAGGACCTGTACCGACTGGCTAGACAGAGGGACCAAGCTAGGAAAGATGTGCAGCAGGTAAAGGTGATAAAGGATAATGAGGGAAACATACTCACAAGCAAGGAGAGTGTGTTGAGGAGATGGAAAGAGTACTTTGAGGGGTTGATGAATGAAGAGAATGAGTGGGAGAGATGGTTGGATGATGTGGGGATAGTGAATCATGAAGTGCAATGGATTAGCAAGGAGGAAGTAAGGATAGCTATGAAGAGGATGAAGAATGGAAAGGCTGTTGGTCCAAATGACATACTCGTGGAAGCATGGAGGTGTTTAGGTGAAATGGTAGTGCAGTTTTTAACCAGATTGTTTAATGAAATCTTGGAAAGTGAGAGGATGTCTAAAGAATGGAGAAAAAGTGATGTGGTATCAATTTTTAAGAATAAGGGTGATGTGCAGATTAAATTGATTAGTCACAGCATGAAGTTATGGGAAAAGAGTAGTGGAAGTTAGGTTAAGAAGGGGCATGATGATTAGTGATCAGCAGTATAGTTTCATGCTGGGGAAAGAGCACTACAGATGTGATGTTTGCTCTGAGAGTGTTGATGGAGAAGTACAGAGAAGGTCAGAAGGAGTTGCATTGTGTTTTTGTAGACTTAGAGAAAGCATATGACATGGTGCCTAGAGAGGAGTTGTGGTATTGTATGAGGAAGTCGGGAGTGTCAGAGAAGTATGTAAGAGTGGTACAGGATATGTACAAGGGTAGTGTGACAGCGGTGAGGTCTGTGGTGGGAGTGATGGATGCATTTAAGGTGGAGGTGGGGTTACATCAAGGATCAGCTCTGAGCCCTTTCTTATTTGCAATGGTGATGGACAGGTTGACAGACGAGATCAGACAGGAGTCTCCGGGGACTATGATGTTTGCAGATGACTTTGTGATCTGTAGTGAGAGTAGGGAACAGGTGGAGGAGACCCTGGAGAAATGGAGATATGCTCTAGAGAGACAAAAAAGGCAGGAGTTTGAGCTGGATGTGGCAGAGTGAAAGATGTTAAGATTTGCACTGGGTGTGACGAGGGTGGACAGGATTAGGAATAAGTATATTAGAGGGTCAGCCCAGGTTGGAAGGTTTGGAGACAAAGCCAGAGAGGCAAGATTACATTGGTTTGGGCATGTGCTGAGGAGGGATGCTGAGTATATTGGGAAAAAGATGCTAAGGATGAAGCTACCAGGTAACAGGAAAAGAGGAAGGCCTAAGATAAGGTTTATGGATGTGGTGAGAGAGGACATGCAGGTGGTTGGTGTGACAGAGCAAGATGCAGAGGACAGGAAGACATGGAAACAGATGATCCGCTGTGGCGACCCCTAACAGGAACAGCCGAAAGAAGATGAGGATGATGATGATGATGATTCCTAAATGATTTGCCAGAAAACCACAAATTTTATGAGGAACAAACCAAAAATAAGAAGCAAAAATCTATTAATTCTGCAAAAATCTGGACAGTTAAGAGGTGTAGTTCAGCTGGGGCTGTCTGAGTTTGCCACCATCCCCCCCTCACAAAATCATGGTCGAATGGGGCCTCCCCCCCCCACAGCTATTCCACTGTCCCATTACTTGGCTATTTTGCCCCATTTACCATAAACACTGTAATGTGCATATTGTTTTACTTCTACGATGATTTGGATTTCATTTAAAAGTTTTATTTTACATTTTACAGCACAAACACTAATAGACATCTGCTAAACAAAGCAATGCAGTCTCACAATGAAAATAGACTTAGCATTAAAACTTTTCTGCCCTTGAAACTCACATTCATTGAAACAGCATTGAAACCCACATTCAAAGAAAATACATCTGGCCACTGGCAGATAAAGATTAGCTTTGGGCCATTTTCAAATCATAGGCCCCTTGCACAGGAAACATACATGTGTTACTTGATACACCTTCTTGATTGTATTAAATTATATTCCCCGTATAATACAGTACAGCTTTTAGAGGGCATTTTAAATGTATTGTTTTGTACATTTTTCTAGTAAACAATGAAACAAAATGCATGCACTAATAATGACAAAATTGCCCAGTTCATAACATTTCCATCATAAAAGTCTACTCAAACTTGTACAGTTCACCAGTGTCAGTAAATATGCACAATCTCTGCAGAAGTAAAAGTCATCTAAATAATTCCACATTAAAGAAATCTGTAACTAATGAAGAGTTTGCTGCTAGCAAATAAATTTATTATTTCATTGTTTCATCTACAAATAAAGTGCCTGTTGCCATTGAATAAATTGTCTATGTTGCAATAAAAAATGATAAGCTAGTAATATTGCAATAGGGTTAGGATGGCAAACTGATAAGAGATTCATCGTTACTAGGTATCTCCACCAAAGAGGACATTCTCAGGACTGCAGCATCCACCCCCTTTAAAAGTACATCAGCAATGCATCTATATATTGTGGGAGTAGAACCCACAACCTTCTGCATCAAATGCAAGTACACTACCTGTTATGCTATTAACAATGCAAGCAGACTCAGCATAAGCAGCATTAAACTTCTCTTCAAGCTCTCAGCTCCTTGTAAAATCCACTTGACACTCAACTGTATCTCTCAACTTTGAAGCACAAAAAATCTGGAAAAAGGCCAAAATTTATTAGGGGGGGACAAAAGCTGAAAAAGTAGGGGCACATTTTAAACATTGCTTGTATAATCTTGGAAAGTTGCTAGAATAAAATGCTGTGTTACCACCCTGCATTTCACTGCCAAGTCTTGAACCCTGGACACTATGCACAACAGTCAGAACAACATACCACTATGCCAAATCAGTTGTTTCGTGAAAGGCAGGTAGACTGAAACATAAATGTCTATCATTTACTGAATTCAGTTTTCACCATAGCTC
Source organism: Protopterus annectens (assembly GCF_019279795.1). Classification (NCBI taxonomy): domain Eukaryota; kingdom Metazoa; phylum Chordata; order Ceratodontiformes; family Protopteridae; genus Protopterus; species Protopterus annectens. The sequence continues at coordinate 1,596,944,478 of NC_056731.1, forward strand.
TCAACCTGTTAGCACAAAACACCTAGACAAAGCCAATAATGGGGGAATACAGCTCCCACACATATTCTGTGAATTCAGTTCTCATCATAGCTCTCAACCTATTAGCACAAACAACCTGGACAAAGTCAATAATGGGGGAATACAGCCCCATAAATAGGGACACACTTCAAATATTGATTTTATAAACAGAAAATTGCTAGAATAAAAGTTTTTTTGTTACCATGTACTTTCTGAAGAATATGAAGTCTGAAATTCAAATGCCTGTCATTATTCAAAATCCAGAAAATCGCAATATGAGGCAAAAATTTCACAAGTGGTGGATAGGGAATTCAAGTCCATGCTACATGGTCCCAAGGTATAGGGTTTGAGTCTACCCAGCCACCAGGTATATTTAACTGGGACATTTACACACACACACACACACACACAGTACCTGAGCCCAGCTGCAAAGTCTGTTCAGCAGAAGGACTTGTTTGTTCAATAGTTTCTTTCCTGCAGCAATAACTCCACATTCAAGTCTGTTTGTTTGAAGGCTTGTCCCTTCCACAGTAAAGTCTGTGAGAGCAGAGCAAGTCCTTGCCTCACATGAGAGCAGGCTGGGTAGCAGTTTGCAGATGTTACAGTCTGATCCCCTTCCAGTCTATGCAGTTGTAACTGCATAGACTTCTGGGATCTCTGCTGCTTCTTCCTAATCCAGACTGCTGGTGAGACAGTGTGGATTCTGTGTGCATGCTCTGGGACTGGTTCACCAGCAGTCTGGATTGGGAAATGCCGTGAGTGTGCATGCATGATGTTCTGGGACTTACATTTGTTTTCTTTTTGGTTTTTACTTTAGTTTTCTTTTTACTTTTCTTTTCTTTTCTTTTTACAGTTGGAGGGGGCTGCAGTCCTGCAGTCCAATAGCACAAGCCACTCCTGCTTATAAGTTGAGTAACACAGAAGGATTTTTTTACTGCCTTGGACAAATGTTGGTTGAAGGCTAGGTTACTATCTTCTTGAGTTCCCAGACCCTGACTAGTGAATCAACTTTTAGGGATGTTTTACTACTGATATAGTTACTTTTATTGATATTGAGTTTAAGCCATGGTTTTGGCACCAATCGTTTGTCTGTGTTAGACCTTCCTGTAGGGTGTTCTTGTTTTGGGGGGATTCATTGACTCCTCCTATTCTACAATCATCTTCAAACTTGGTTAGCCAGAGACAGTTGACATTGGCTTTGACATCTGAAAAGTAGATGCCAAAGAGGAGTGGCCTAGCATAGAGCCCCAAGGGACTCCACTGGTGACCA